>NW_024081184.1:573937-584238 GCF_003009895.1 Hyaena hyaena | reverse complement strand
CATATGTTCGCACGTATAGGAGGATTAGGAGGAACTTAATTAAGGACCATGGGGGAGAAGAAGGGGAGAAATGGTGGGGGAAAGGGAGAGAGGCACACCATGAGAGACTCTTGAATGCTGAGAAACAAACTGAGGACAGATGGATGTGGGGGGGGGCGGGGAGATGGGCATGGAGGAGGGCACTTGTGGGGATGAGCAATGGGTGTTATATGGACACCAATTTGACAATAAACTAATTGTAAAAAAAAAAGTAAATAAAAACGATGGAAAAAGAAAAATTGACAAGCTATTTCTATAATTTGTGTGTAAATACATAGGGCTTATAATGGGCAAAATAATGCTGAAAACGAAAAACAGATTTGGAGGAATATTACCACCTGATATCAAGACTTATTAAAGCTTCAGAATCAGTAGGGAATCCAGGAACATTCCCATATATATGGACAGTTGATTTTTGACAAAGGTGCAAAGGTGCAAAATGATAAAGACTAGTCTTTTTAACAATAGTGATGGACCACTTGGGTATTTATGTGCAAAAAAATAATCATCAGTCCATCCCTCATCCCATATACAAAAACCAACACAAATTGGATCATAGATTTAAATGTAATACCTACTATTAAAAGCTTTTAGAAGAAAATGTAGGAGAAGCCTTTGTGATTTGAGTTAGATGCAGCTTTCTCAGATGTAACACTAATAGCAAAATCCATGAAAGTAGAACTGATACATTGGAGTTCACTAAAACAAAACATATCTGCTCTTTGAGAAATGCTGTTAATAGAATGAAAAGGCACATATTGTCTTGTATCTACTACACTTTTTTTGAGAGAGAGGGCAGGGTGGCACAGAGAGAGAGGGGGAGAGACAGAATCCCAGGCTAGTTCTGCACCGCCAGCACCGAGCCCAATGTGGGGCTCAAACTCACAAATCATGAGATCATGACCTGAGCTGAAATCAAGAGTGGGACGCTTAACTGACTGAGCCACTCAGGAGCTCCTCTACGACACCTTTGAAGGAGCTCTCAAAAGTCAGTGAGTTGGAGGAACTGGATCTCTCATACATTGCTCTTTGGAATGTGAAATGGTACAGCCATTCTGGAAAATAATTTAGAAATTTCTTAAAATCTTAACATATACTTACCATCATACCACCCAGCAACCTCAGTCCTGGACTGTCTATAAAATTTATGTTGTTCTGGATATACATATTTACTGTATCTGTCTTTCCTATGATTGTCATAAAAATTGCCATTGAAATTGGGGGCTTGAAATAACAGAAATATATTCTCTCCCAATTTTGGGGGCCAAATATCCAAAATCAAGGTGTTGGCAAGGTCACACTCCCTCTAGAGCCTTTAAGGAAGAATTTGTTCTATGCCTCTTCAGCTTCTAGTGACTGTCAGCATTCCTTGCCTTATAGCCATATCACTCCAACTTTTGCCTCTGTGGTCACTTTTCTTCTTCCAGTTCTCAATCTTCTCCTCTTCTGTGCATCCTATAAGGATATATGTGAATACATTTAGTACCTACACCTATAGTCCAAGATAAACTTTCAAGATCTATAAATCAAGCACATTTTGGCATATAAGGTAGTAGTTGCTCTTTGGGTCTATAATGCACCATATGCAGGTTCCAGGGAATAGGATATGAATATGTCTCTTTTTGAGCCACTATTTACTTCACTACAGTCTGCCCTGTGGGTCCTCAAATTCCGGATCATCCCATGTGCAAAATAGATTTACCCCATGCCAACATCCGTAAAAGTCTCAACACATGGCAGCACTAACTCTGACTCTAACTCTAAAATCTCTTGAAAATATCATCAACCCTAAAACTCCATTCTCATCATCTCAATCATCCAAATCACGTGTGGTTGAGATTCTGCATAAGATCCATCCTGGGGCAAAATTCCTCTTGATCCATGTGGAAAGGGAGGATATAAAGAAAAAGGCAGAAAATGAGGCAGAAAAAAAAATACAGAAAGATAAAAAGACGGAAAGGCTGCCAAGTTGGCTGAAAGATGTAATTGAAATCTTCCAAAAGACTAGCAAACACCAAATAGGATTGAATATGATAAAACCCCAGTTTAAGAACATCATAGTCAGCTTGCTAAAAACCAAAGTGAAGAGCAAATCTTGAAAGTAATCAAAGGAAAAGAACACACTGTATGCAGGGAATAACATTTCAACAAACCATTGACTTCTTATCAGAAACTATGATAGCCTGAAGGCAGTGGAATAGCAGGTTTAGAGGACTGAAAAAAAAATACAGGTGATCAAAAATTCTCCACCCAGAAATAGTATCATTCGAGAATGAAGGAGTGAG
The DNA here is from genome assembly GCF_003009895.1 of Hyaena hyaena. Taxonomy (NCBI): domain Eukaryota; kingdom Metazoa; phylum Chordata; class Mammalia; order Carnivora; family Hyaenidae; genus Hyaena; species Hyaena hyaena. The sequence continues at coordinate 581,914 of NW_024081184.1, read as the reverse complement.
AAATAGGCTGGTGCATTCACAGTAAAAATTGCACTAAGGGAGAATGATACCAGAGCAAACTTGGATCTTGTAGAAGTAATTAAGTATCTGAGAAATGGTCAGTTTCTAATTAGGTTGATTTTTCTCCCCTGTTTTAATTTGTTTAAAATACATAGGAATGGGGTGCCTGGGTGACTCAGTCAGTTAAGCGTCCGACTTCAGCTCAGGTTATGATCTCACAGTTTGTGGATTCGAGCCCCGCATTGGGCTCTGTGCTGACAGCTCAGAGCCTGGAGCCTGTTTCAGGTTCTGTGTCTCCCTCTCTCTCTGACCATGACCCCTGCTCATGCTGTTTCTCTCTCTCTCAGAAATAAATAAAAATTTCTAAAAAAGTAAAATGTTTAAAAAAATACATAGGAATGTTAAAATTGTAATATTTATGTATAAGAAGTTTTAATGATATTTTCTGGGGATTCTTTCATGTGTACATGTCATACACATCATAAGTATAGCATAAAGGACCAGTAGTGCTGAGGTGGAAGCAGATATATGGAACTATTATGTTTCAAGTTCACCAGGCTATACCTAAAAAGATAACACTTCAGTTAACATAGAAGTCTAAAAAATGTTCAGTTAATTCAAAAGAACGCAGAAAAAGAAGGGCAGGGGCACAAGAAATGGGATAAACAAAAACCAAATATTAAATGGTACATCAAAATTCCACCATAATATGACAATTATATTAAATATTAATATATTCCAACCAAAAGGAGTTGCCTATTAGAGATTCAGTTTGAATATGCAGACAAAAATATGATGATAGCAAAAGCTGTTAAAAAGATATATCTTAGAAATAATAAACACAATAATGTTGAAAATTTGGCTATATTAATATCAAGTATGGTAGGTTAAGACAAAGTCTGTTTCTAGAGATACTTCATAATTTTCCAGAGTCAAATTATCAGGAATACTTAAATGTATATATACCTAAACCTGAGTTTAACAACACTTTCTCAATATTTAATAGAATAAATAGGGTCAAAAAGGTCAGTTATCTGAGAACCCTCTCTACCATATTGTCCTAATAGGTAAATGATTAACCTCACACCTGCAAATATTTATGCTTTTCAGCTATGACATCACATATACTTTGAATGGTTATGAAACATTGGGTAATAGATGGGATGGATTTAAGCCCTAGGGAAGCATTTTTTATTGATGGATTTAGTTGGGAATAACTGTACAGAGCAGGCCAGTACAGGCCTGATCAGCAGCTTGATTCTAGTCCTTCCCATCCGCCGATGGAATCTTACCTTGGGTATCAGTGACCCAGATTGTTCAGGTAATACTGTGATTTGTGCAGCTTGTGGCCCTAAAAGAGGGGCATCTGCAATCTGCCAGTATGTAGTCTTCCTCATGGCAAACCACACTCACTGGCCAAACCTGGCCAGGCCACTGGCAGCTGCCTCCATGTCAGCAGTCTTGTTTAAAGCAGGGTCAGCAAACTTTTACTGTAAAGGGCCAATAGTAAATTTTTAAACTCTGCATCGTATATATTCTCTGTACTCATCTTTGTCATCTTAGTACAAAAACATCTATAGACAATACATAAACAAGTGGATATGACTGGCCCACAGCTATAGTGACCCCTCAATTAAAACAGAGGTGACAGCTCTCCATTATCCTACTATGCTAATTGGTCTTTATTTCATTTGTTCCACCAGAGTTTTTGTTGGGGTTGTACAGCTGCCATAGGCTAGTGGACACCATCAGTTTTCATCTTAGGCAAGCCATCAGGGAATCGGGCACAAGCATTTAAAGGAAGCTCTGTGAGTCAAGGGTCTATTGAACCAGAAGCATTGCTTTGGGCAGTGAAGTAGGTGATAAAGTAGCTGTAAAAACAAGATTTTTCTAGGGCCAGGCTGGAACATATTCTGGAACATACTATTTCCATTTGACTACCAAATCTGTTGGGTCCTTACCACCATATTCATCATCAGATTTGAGTTGACCCATTCCACTGTTGGTCTTGAAAATCACAAGACCTCATGAGTCAGTTGTTCATTTATAAGAACTTAGCAGATTAGTAGCTACCATCTGAACAAACGGAGTGTATTTGGTTGTTGGATCAGGCAGGTGGCGATGTTGTACTGGGATAACACCTCCTAGTACTCAGCAGCCATTAAGTCATTACCTAACTTATTCCTACTGGGATTCTGTTGTTTCTATTATATAACATAGGAAGGAACTGGAAGCCTAATTGTGCACTTTTCCCACTATCATTTCAGTCTGCATGGTAGAGGATACCGCTTGATACTCACAAGCATGTAAATACAATTAATTAAGCCATTAGTACCTGTTACACATTCATCAACAGAATCACAAGAGTATTCCTACAAGGTCACTTTAGCTTCTCTTCCCTTTCGCTTCTCTTCCCTACTTTAAGCTTTGCTTACACTCATTCCAGGTTATTTCCCTCCACCCCCACAAGGACATGGACTTCTTTTCCCTACATGAGAACACAGACTAATGTATTTAATGTGCACATGTCAGTTATTCAAGTGACAACTGCCAGGTGATCACATTATCCTCTGTCTTGCTGGAAGGGGAGGCTAGCCTGCAGACACCGTGGGGACAGCCAGAAGAGTTGGCCCTTTTTCTCACTTGGCCAAGTGTTGGTTTTCCAGTGTTGGTGCCACTTATTTCCCTATGGGCGGTAGTGCTACTTGCTAGCATCCAGTGAGTGTCCAGGCATAACTACCCCCTTTTTTTTTTTTTCTGCCCACACTCTCAACACTGCTGAGTTTCATCCCTACGGCCTTTGGCATTTTGGTAACCCTTCATCCTTGTTTCCACTCAAGTTTGGATTGTAGCAGGCGCTGACTATTTTAGTAATGCTGGCTCTGTGGTATTTGTGAGGCATCGTATTCACTCCCCCCCCCCCAAGTTCAGATCTTTATTGAAATAATCGTTGATTCATATGGACTTGTGAAAAATAGTCCTAAGAGATCCCATGTTCCCTTGACCCACTTTATCTCAATAGGTAAACATTTGGCAAAACTAGAGTATATCACAACCGGATAATGACATTGGTATCATCCCTGATCTTTTTCATATTTCATTAGATTTACTTGTACTCATTTGTGCATTTGTACGTGTGTGGAAATGAGTGTGTACGTGTGTGTTTAGATATATACAATTTAATGTAGGTTTGTGTGTCCATTAAGATACTGGACATTCCGTCACATTGCCTTTTTGTAAGTGGACCTGCTCACAGTTTGTTTAAACATTCTCTGGTGTGGATGCCCAAGAGTACAGTTGTTGGTTCGGATGATAATTGCATGCTGCTAATTATCATTAGCTCATTTTTAAATTTGTGACACTTAGAAGAGTGCAAAACCTGTAATAAACTTTCCATAAATATTTACTGAATAAATGGTTATGAAGAATTGATAGGGAAAGGGAGTTGGGCAGATAGGATAGAGAACATGTGGGGATTATCCATCTAATTTAACACATTTCTTTTCTAAGCAACTTATTCCCACACAAACTTTTATTGCCATTAACTTTGTCATGAGAGTAAGAATTATAGCATTTTAAATGAAAGTGCATACTTTAATTTTGAAGGATAAAAGTTATTGAAATGTTGTGTTGGGAATGTGTCTAGAACTTGTATATTAATTCTTAAGTAAATAACTTCTTTTATATATTTTACTATAAGTTTTCATTAAACATAAACATCTGAGGGCTTGGACCTTGGCTATTTTTTGCTGTATTGTGGACTTATCTTCATAGTGTTGACTGCCATTCTTACAGGCTTCTGAAACAATAATACTCTTGGATTGTAGACTTTCTATCCAAGTGGTGTCTGCTTTTGGGTTTTCTTTCCTTTTTTTTTTTTTTTTTAAAGAAACTTGGGAAGCAAACTGGTATTTGAATTATTAGGTATATATTTGGCTACAGAAAGAAAATCATATTTGGTGGTTTTAAAAAAATCAGGATTTATTTTTGTCATGTTTTGAGAAGGCTTCTGCTAGTTTTGGTACAGTTGTTCAACAGTGTCTTTGTGAATTTTTTGTTCTTTTCCTCATGACTGCTTTATAATTGCCATTCCTGTGGGCATCATTTCTGTATTCAAGGCACTAAGATGGGGAGTTTTGGCAGCCTCAGTGATGTTAATTTCTTGTATCAAGGAAGCAGATACTTTCCCAGAATCCTGCAATAGCATCCTGCTTTTATCTAACTGATCATAACTGTCAACACTTCTGTTATTCTGGGCAAGCACATGATGAAGTATCTGTAGAGGTGTCAGGTGGGGGAGTGAAGGTTGGAGATAGGTGTTTGATTTGCCATTTACTAGTCATATCTGTATAAACATCATGACAATCAAGATACAGAACGCTTTCATCATCCCAGAAAATTTCCTGCAGCCTTTTTTTCAGTCAATATTCTGCCTTATTCATGCCGTACACAATCATTGCTATTACTTTGTTATTTTTAAAAATATCTTCTAATGCTTTCTAACATTTGGTATGGGATTAGGGGGCCTGCCATTTCTGGTCACTTTATTTTCTGGCTTTGTGTTACAGATTTTTATGTCAATATGAGAGTCATTATCTGAGTGTTCCAAAAGTGCAAATTTCTTGGTCATGTCTCTCCCACATCTCAGTACCTACAGAATCATAACTCTGAAGGTTGGACCAAATTATCTGCACCTCTTACAAATAACTTAGGTACTTCTTTTCACACTAAAGTTTGAGAAATTTTGGTTTCGATTTTAGGATATTAAACTGACCCTACACTTTCATCACTGGTTTGGTTTTGGTGATAAATTTGTGGCATAAATTGGAGCCCTGTAAAATGGCGATTTCTGTATCTTAGATGCTTAAATGTGGTACCACTTAATTCTAGTGCTCAAATACTCTTGTTTCATGTATAATATGAATTCAGTTTGTTTTATGACTTAAATATACATTTGAGATGGGTTTTTTTTTTGTTTTGATAAAATGGACATAATTGTTCTGTGTAAGTATATTTCTGCTGTATTAGATTTGGTTGCTCCAAATATTGTTTTGGGTTATTAAATCAACAAAATATTTTAAAATGGATAATTCAGATTTTCAAAAAGATATTTACATAAATCAGAAATACTGTTTCTGGAATATATTATCAACAATAGCCAAACTATGGAAAGAACCCAAGTGTCTATAGACTGATGAATGGATAAAGAAAATGTGGTATTTATCTGCAGTAGAATATTACTCAGCCATCAAAAAGAATGAAATCTTGCCATTTGCAATGACATGGATGGAGCTAGATTGTAGTATTTTAAGTGAAATCAGTCAAAGACAAATACCATATGATTTCATTTATTTGTGGAATTTAGGAAACAAAACAGATGAACATATTGGAAGGGAAAAAAAGGAGAGGGAAGCAAACCGTAAGAGACTCTTAACTATAGAGAACAAACTGAGGGTTGATGGAGGTATGTGCGGGGGGGGGGGGGATGAGGTAATTGGGTGATGGGTATTAAGAGGGCACTTGTTATGATGAGCACTGGGAGTTATTTGTAACTGATGAATCACTACATCCTACTCCTGAAATTAGTATTGCACTATATGTTATCTAACTAGAATTTAGATAAAAATTTGGGAAAAAAAAAGGAATTACTGGAATATAGCTACATTATATTTTAAGGAACAAATATAACAAGTGTGAGATGTTATCAATATTCCAAATAATACAGGAGCCATTTAGTGAACAATAAATTATATAACCTAATATAAATTTGCAAAACATTTAATTAAGTACTCTGTATTTTTTAAATTCCTATCTCATTAGTTAAGAATTCTGACATTTATATTCTTTTTTATTTTTATTAAATTAAAAAAAGTTTTAATGCTTTTATTTTTGAGAGAGAGAGAGACAGAGAGACAGCATGAGCAGGGATGGGGCAGAGAGAGTGAGACACAGAAGTTGGAGCAGGCTTTAGGCTCTGAGCTATCAACACAGGGCTTGAACTCACAGGCTGTGAGATCATGACCTGAACCGAAGTCGGACACACAACTGACTGAACCACCAAGGCACCTGTGACATTTATATTCTTAAAGCTTCTAAATTGATAAAATTGATAATAATGAATATCTAATGAGGATTCCCAGACTACGTTAGGTTCTCTTTGCTTGATTTTTTCTATCATTTTATACCACACTTCTTTGCTGAATGGAGGGAAACTTCTTAATAAGAACATCCCGTTATACTGCTTACCCATGTTATATTGTAGTCACTCATTTACTTCAATCCCCAGATGTGAAGTGAACCATGATGGGCACAGATAAAATGCTAACTTAGGCTGTGTAGCAGCTGTGTATCTTCTTTTGAGCACAGAACAACAGAGACATCTCAAAGAACTAAAGGACAGTTAAAAGAAACCTCAGTTATAAGAAGAGGCTATAGAACTTCCCTTTCAGTAAACTAACTAGTTTTTCCATTTTTTTAAAGTAACAGCTTTACTAAGACATAATTCACATATATAAAGTTCACCCTTTAAATGTTTACAATTTTGTGGTTTTTAGTATACAGAATTGTATATTCCAGGACTACTGTTTTATTCCAGAACATTTTCATCACCCCAGAAGGAAACCTGGTACCGGTGCTCAACTACTCCCCCTTTTCCTCTTCCTAGCTCTTGGCAATTGCTAATCTGTTTTCCGTCTCTATGGATATACTTATTCTGTACATTTTCTGTAAATGGAATCATATGTTATGTAACCTTTTCTTATTTTACATAATATTCTAGAAGTTCATTCATATTGTAGCATGTACCAGAACGTTTTTACCTTTTGTGGCTGAATAGTATTCCCTTGTATGGATATACCTCATTTTTTTCATTTATCAGTTGATAGACATTTATGTTGCTTCTACTTTTGAACTCTAAGGATATTGCTATGAACATCCGTGTGCGGGTTTTTGTTTGGACGTGTTTTTATTTCTCTTGGGTATTTAAAAATGAAGGTGTATGTTTGAGTTTTAGAGGAATTTTCCAAGTGTTTATACAATTTTATTTTTTCCCAGTACTGTATGAGGGTTCAGCTTTCCCCACATCCTCATCAACATGTGTTACTTTATCTTTTTTTTTTTAAATAACCATTCTTTTCAGTATGAGGTGGTATCTCATTGTGGGTTTTGTTTTGTTTTGTTTTGTTTTCTCCTTTTAATTTTTTATTTATTTTTTAATTTATAAAAAAGTTTTTAATACACCTTAAAAAATTTTTTTTTACAAATGGTTTATTGTCAAGTTGGTTTCCATATAACACCCATTGCTCATCCCCACAAGTGCCCTCCTCCATGCCCATCTCCCCCCTCCCCCCCCACACCCATGAGTCCTCAGTTTCTTCTCAGCATTCAAGAGTCTCTCATGGTGTGCCTCTCTCCCTTTCCCCCACCATTTCTCCCCATCTACTCCCCCATGGTCCTCCGTTAAGTTCCTCCTAATCCTCCTATACATGCAAACATATGGTATTTGTCCTTCTCTGCCTGACTTATTTCGTTCAGCATAACACCCTCAAGGTCCATCCATGTTGCTACACACGGCCAGATTTCATTGTTTCTCATTGCCATGTAGTATTCCATGGTATAGATAAACCACATCTTCTTGATCCATTCGTCCGTTGATGGACACTTGGGCTCTTTCCATGTTTTAGAGCTTGTCAATTTCTAAACCCCCTTCAAAAAATCCTGCTATCTTTGTTTTTATCCTGCTGAGTTTTCGATGGGGATTGCACTGAATATACAGATTTGGAGAGAACTGATATCCTAACAATATTAAGTATTCCAATCCCAAAACATGCTCCAACTCTCCATTTATTTACATCTTTACTCTCAGCAATGTTTTATAGTTTTCAGAGTACATGTCTTAAACATGGTAAGTACACATTACACACTATTTTTTACTTTTAACTCTTTTTAGAAAAAAAAATTAACATTATTCACTTTTGA
>NW_024081184.1:568573-573600 GCF_003009895.1 Hyaena hyaena | reverse complement strand
CAAACAACCCAGTGAAGAAATGGGCAGAAGATATGAACAGACACTTCTCCAAAGAGGACATCCAGATGGCCAACAGACACATGAAACGATGCTCAGCATCCCTCCTCATCAGGGAAATACAAATCAAAACCACACTGAGATACCACCTCACGCCAGTGAGAGTGGCTAAAATGAGCAAAGCAGAGAACTCTCATTGTGGTTTTTATTTACATTTCCCTAATGACTAAAGATGTTGAACATCTTTTCATGTACTTTTTGGGCATTTCTATATCTTCTTTGGGAAAATATATGTTCAAAATTTTTGCTTATTTTTAATTGAATTGTCTTTATGTTGTTGTATTGAAAGATTTATTTATGTATTCTACATGCCGGACCCTTATCATACATATTATTTGGAAAATTTTCTCATATTCTATGGGTTGTCTTTTTAATTTTAATAGTAAACTTTGATGCAGAAAAGTCTTAAATTTTGAATAAGTACAGCTTATCTACTTTGTCTTTTGTTGCTTGTAGGTAGTCTCAATTAAGAATCCAGTTAAGAATCTAATGTAGTAACCTGTGCGAGTGATAATAGTGGTTTAGTCTATGTTGTTAGCTGTGAAAACAGACATGTTTGAACAGAGTAGGGATATGTTTTTGTGGTAATTCTGGTAATTATAAGAAACATCTTTGTTCACTGTTTATTAAGTGATAGGCACTCTTCTAAGTGCTTTACATGTTGATTCATTAAATTTAAAACCCCATGAGACTTGCATTATTGTTTCCATGTTACAAATGATGAACCATAAGGTGGAGAGTTGTTAACTAACTTTTCCATGGCTCTGTACCTAGTAAGTGATAGATATAGCTACTCTTCTATGCTACCTGTATGGAAAGCCTGTAATCACATGTAAAGGTTTTATACTCACTGTGCTGTTTCTGTATGTTTTCACTATCTTTTTTAATACTGAAATTTAAGGATTATTTTATATTTCAAATTGGTTACTCTTATTCAGTGAAAATTATGTATGTGTATGTGCTCATACATGTCTTTGTGTAGCCATATGTGTATTTATGTGATATATATACATATATACACGTAAATATCTATACATACTTATCTATTTATGCATCAAGAGATGTCCAAGATAATTTGAGATGTCTCCGGGTTTGGGGGTTTATATTTGTATGTGTGTGTGATTTTTTTTCAACCAAGATGACTTTCTCCAATAGTTTGGGTTAAAGTTGAATACAGCTCTATTCACCTTGAAGATCAAACAGAATGTCTGCTTGCTGTTGAATTTAGAAAAGAACTATAATAATCTTATTGATGTCACATTCCTAACTAATATCTTCATGGATTCTTCTTATAGGGACGGCTTTCTGTGTCCTTTTCCCTCTCTTTACTGTGGAGTATCTTGTAAACCATAAGAATAATATTGACCTGAGGGTCTTACTGTGTTTTTAACTTTGACTTTAGATTTCCAAGGGCCCTCTCTGCTTTGAAGTTTATGATGATTTGACAAGTTTACATTTACTACCATGGTGGTGGTATATAATGGGTCAGCACACTGTGGTCCATTGGCCATATGTGGCCGTATGTCTATTTTTGTACCTCTCATGAGCCAAGAATGGTTTTTACAAATATCAGCATTGGGATCTATTTGATGATAATGTTATGGGCTTATTTGTTATAGGTTTATTTGAACCCCAAATAAACAAAATACTATCTCCTGTAAAAAACAGATGCCATTCCATGGTATATATAAACCACATCTTCTTTATCCATTCTTCCGTTGATGGACACTTAGGCTCTTTCCATGTTTTAGCTTTTGTTGAGAGTGCTGCTGTGAACATTGGGGTACATGTGCTCCTATGCATCAGCACTCCTGTATGTGGGGGGGAGGGAGGAGATGGGCATGGAGGAGGGCACTTCTGGGGATGAGCACTGGGTGTTATATGGAAACCAACTTGACAATAAGCTATTTGTAAAAAAAAAAAAAAAAACAAAAACAAACAGATGCCATTCTTATTAGTAGACTTACATTACAAAAAATTATATTTGGTTCAAAATTCTGTCAAATTTTGTTTTCTTTCTTGTTATTCTAGGTACCTACATAGTATCCTTGGTTTTGCTTTCTTGCCTGCAGAGCCTAAAATTTTACTTTCTGGCCCCTTTTGGAAAAAGTTTGCTGACCCCTTTTCTGAGAGAAACCTTTACTTATCTCATGTCCACATTCATTCTCTGCTTTGGTTTCATAGCAGTTTGAAATGTTAAGTAGGAGCCATACAAAATATCTTTTGCCATCCAGATCTGCTTGGATTAGGTCAACTCCTGAGTTCAGCATAGTAAATAGTCCTTAAAAATAATAATTATATAAGTATGCTTGCTTCCTAAATTTGAGGGTAGGTGTTTGGACAATACTTTTTTGGTACCAGTACTTGTTTAGTTTAAGCTTCTAACAATTGCCTGATCTGTACTTAGCAAATGCTACTTGCCATGATATTTAGAGTTGAAACACGGAAACAGAAATAAAGCTTCCATCCAGTTTTCCTGTTTTGTGATGAGAAAGTCTTCACTAGAAATATCATTTCAAAATTGAGGTCCAGAAATCATACAGATGATGTCCTCATTTTATTACTAGTTTGCCATTATATACTCTTTCTTGTCTTTAATGATATATGAAAAACCACCCAACTTGTTTGGTAAGACCAACAGTTATATCATTTTGCAATTTGTGAGCAGGTGACTTATTATCCTCTATGTAAAGGATTAAACTTTCTCTAAGTCTCTTGATAGCTATTATCTTCTGTGTTCATTTAAGTATCCTGATGTGTCTCAAGGTCATAGAGTAGAATCACTTCTCTAATAGCACTTTTCTAAACAAGCATTTAGGTGGAATTCTGTCTTCCTGCCTTGACACTGTTAGCACCACTTCATATCAGAAGTATTTTTAAAATGAAAGAAGAGAACTTCTTTTCATGGACAGACCAGGAAGCGGTCTTGATTATAAAGTGTTCTGGAAAAAGGTTTTAGATAATGTGGATTAGTTGCCCTGTGGATGGGAACACAAGTTACTCAATAAGTCTACAGGTGTTTTTTCTTTATGTGTTTGATTCTTGTTTATGTTAATGCACTTGATATTACAATATTAATCTTTTCTGGAACTATTTTTCTCTTCCCTTGCTTCTGCTGTTTACGCTTTTCTTTGTCCCGCTCCTTCCTGTCTCTTGCTTCTCTGTAAGTCAGTTTAGCTGGAAGTTACTGTAGGCAAACTGCAGTGGTAGAACACTTGTGGACTAGCTTTTTATTCATAACTCTAGAATCTTGGGGGTTAAATGTTTCAGATTTTAGGAGATTCTTTATAACATTAAACATAAGCATAAACATGTCATTAGGATATATCACAGTGATTAAAATGAGCAGGCATATGGTTGAATTTTGGGTTATGTATTGATAATTTTTGTCTAGCATTAGCCTAGTAATGAAGTATCTTGTCATGATATATAAGACTAAAATTTCTTTTTATTTCAATGGTTCTGGGCTCTTTTAGAGACTTGTACTTTTAGAGACAAAACTTACAGGTTTTGTTGGTAGAATATTTCTGGAATATTAGTTATGATTTTAATCTGAATTTAGGCTTATTTGAACATCTAAATTATTAGAAAGTGTTGGCTTCTCTGACTGCTGAAGGAGTTTTACTTAACTCATATTATAATGATATGCCACATAGTCATATATATGAATATATATTCATATATTATGCATCTATATCTATATATAGTTTCCATGTAAAATTCTACTTATAGACATCTTTATTCTACCATACTTTCGCTTGTCTGGATTCCTTTTTTTTTTTTAAAGCACCGTTTGGCTATTGTTTTATGTGGTAGAAAATTAATCATTTAGTCAATACATAAAATCTTAATCTATAACTTGCCTTTCTTTTAGAGGCTATGCTTGAAAATGGTTACAACAATGCTAAATCTTACTTAACTTTCTTTTTTAAGGAGAAAAGTAAATGGGGACCTTTTTGTTCAACTTGTCATCATTATTTGATATTAAGATGAAAGTTGTAAATTAGTTTTACTAATTTGAAAATAATGGAACTTCTGTATTCAGTGCCTGGGGAATGTCATACAAATTAGTAATTAATTTTCCCTAAATCAAGTCTGTGATCAGCCACTTGTTGCAAATAAAGTTTTCTTTTGAACATAGTTGCACTCATTCATTTACATATTTTCTGTGGCTTCTTTGACACTAGAAGGTCAGAGTTGAGTAGTTATAGCATAAAATAGGGACTGGATGACCTGTAAAAGTTTGCCAACCACTGCAGATACATGAAGTATGTGTGTGTGTGTGTGTGTGTGTGAGAGAGAGAGAGAGAGAGAGATTAGAGTGCTTTGAGACGTTTTCTCTTCTGCATCCCACCTTTCTTAAGGGTCCTATGTCCCTGACTGTTGAAGGAACTTTTACATAATTTTTCTTCAGCTACCCTCATCCCTACTGCAACTCCACTCACCTGCATTTCACTCCCAGAATCATTCTTCTCAAACTGAAATCTTGACTCCACTATTTCTTAAATAAAATCCAGACACCTCTTGCTCTGGCTTTTGCCAAGTCTGATGTGTTTTTTTTTTCTAACATGCTGAACTACATGCTCATCATTTCTGTTATGCCTTTGCATTTGTAGCTAATGTAGAATAACAGAATATTTCTAAATTGAAGCGTCTTTTCTCATTTCTTTGTGAGTATATCCTACTTCAGAACTTATTTCCAGAATCCAGGCCTTTCCCACACCTTCACCGTCTCCTTTTTACCTCTTAGACTTTATTTCTTCCTTTTTCTTACCACTGTGCCTGGTACACAAGACACTTATTTCACTTTTTATATATTACATTCTCACGAATTCCTCACATGTCTTTTCCTCCTCTTAGGCTGCGAGCCCAGAGATTCTTTCTCTTTTTTTTCCCCCCACAAATAGTTTATTGTCAAATTGGTTTCCATATAACACCCAGTGCTCATCCCCACAAGTGCCCTCCTCCAT